>NW_027093860.1:0-1967 GCF_028858645.1 Bipolaris maydis
TAATATGCCTTTTTCTTGTAGCTTTTCTGCTGCTATAGTGCATCTAAGTTGCCACTCTTGCCCTGGGTAGTCAGAAGCAGTCTTTAGTCTGAATATTGCAGCCTGGTTATCTGCATATACTCTAACTTCAAGGTAGTCGTCTGCTAGGTCAAAAGCTTTCTCTAGGCCTAGGGTAATACCCTCTAGTTCTCCGTTGTAGACTAGCTGGTTGTATCCTATATTAACCTTTTCATAAGCTATGAGACTAGCTCCTTTGTAGAAAGCTACTCCTACTCCTATACCCTTGCCTTCCTTTGTAGCTGAGGCGTCTGAGTAGATCGAGAGGAGATATTCGTCTTCTAGAAGCTCCTTGTGGTGCTTTGCTTCGATTTCCTTTGACTTCTTAGATATATTAGTCTTGTAGGGCATTGTAGAGCTCCAGGGCATAGAGGCGTAGTGCTTGATCTCCTCACTATCGTCCGATAGAGCTGTTGAGATAGATCTAGTAATACGCTCTAGCTGCTTTCCTTGATTACTAGTGATAGCAATATTAAGAGGGTGGCTAGGAGCTAGCTTTCTTGCTCTAAAGGCGTATTGTCGTAGGGCGTTGTTAAGTCTAACTCTAGGAGGACATAGAGCTGCTTCTACCTCGCTAGGTATGGCAGGTGAGGTTCTGAAGGATCCTAGGATCTTTCTACAGGCTTGGTTCTGCAGCTTCTGTCTCTGGTTAAGCGCTGTCTGCTGCTCCCTCCAGAAGATTTGGCAGCCATAGTCAGCTACGCTGGTGATGCAGGCTAGGTAGAGCTGTCGTACTGCTCTAGGAGAGAGGCCTTTGTTTGAGTTAGCTAGCCTGCTAAGGCGGTGGAAGGCTGCGCTAGCCTGCTGGTTTCTAATAAGGCTGTGGTGCTTGAATTTGAGGCTGCAGTCAAAGTAGACACCTAGCCATCTAACTAGCTCCTTAGACTGTACTATCTCCTGATTAGGTAGAGTAAGTACTCTAGCTTGATCCTTTCTTGATCTTGTCCAGTTTACTAGTTCAGTCTTTGAGCTATCGAACTGGATAGCTGACTCCTCTGCTAGTCTAAAGAGATTCTGAATCTCCTTTTCTAGTAGCTTGATATTCTTCCTTACTGACGTAGATGATATTGAGATCTGGAGGTCGTCTATATAGGAGGAGGAGTAGATATTCGCATTAGTCTGAATTGCATTGAATAGTGGTTTTGAGTAGATCAGAAATAGGATGGGCGAGGCAGGGCTTCCTTGAGGGGTTCCTGTCGAGATTACCTGCGGCTCCTCAGTCTGTCCGTCAAAGGACAGCTGCAGTATTCTGTCCTCTAAAAAGGACTTTGTCCAGGCTAGTAGGCAGCAGGGGAGGCCTTGATCTTTCATGACTTCAAGAAGCTTGTTTTTTGAGACGTGATCGAAGGCTCCTTTGATATCAAGAAAGATAGTAGTAGTAGTCTTCTGCTTTCTTTTCTGCTGCTGTATGTTGTTGTAGAAGAGTAGCGCAGCGTCGATAGCGGATTTCTTTAGTCTTCCTCCTAGTTGAGAGGGGTGGAGTAGATCTGTTGTTTCCGCTAGTGCACCTAGTCTCCTAGCTACTAGTCTCTCTAGTACTTTGCCTAGGCAGTTTAGGAGTGAGATAACTCTATAGGCCTTAGGGCTTAAAAGGCTATACTAGTATACTTATTAATAATAAATAGTACCTAGTAGTATACTACTTAAGAAAGTTCTTAGAATTAGAAGAAAGATATAACGTATATAATAAGGAACTACTAGCTATTATAGTATATTTATAGTATTAGAGAGTATATATAGAAAGCTACTTAGAACTTATAATTTATATAAATTATAAGAACCTAGTATACTTTATAATAATAAAGGTACTTAACTAAAGATAGACTAGATAAGCTAAACTACTAGAATAATATAAGTTTAAGATTGTCTATATACTAAAAAAAGAAAATAGAAAAGCTAACACTCTTAGT